>NC_138194.1:61349955-61389955 GCF_964194105.1 Spermophilus citellus | reverse complement strand
GTGCAAATCAGAATATTATTAAAAGCCACCCATTTATAGTGTAGTCATTACATAATTCTCTGCTAAGCAGTTTTAGGCTACAGTCTCTGTAATTTTTCTCCTCTTGGCCTAGGACTCCATAGTTTAAAATTCCTAAAGCAAAAGGTTAAATATTAATGAAATATTGGAGATCCAGTTCCTCATATGACCTGCCCATAATACTCCTTTCTTCTTTTTGAAAATTGTGTTTTCTTGGTCAGATTTAAGAGGGAATAAGAGCATTTGGTACATTTGCTTTTAAAGGGAATTGCTTAATGCGGGTACCTGTGTGGTGTGTCTACACAATGATGAGAATGAAGAAGTGGCTCAGGAATAGATTTACGTGTCTATTCCTGTCCAGTCTGAGCCCATTAACCTTGTGGGAAATAAGTGCTGCGTGCAGGTATTGATATTTTAGCTCCATGTTTCTAGGATAACGTGATAACATAATTAGGGAGAAGCTGAATGGCAAATTAAGAAGAAGAAAATTTATTTTGGGGGTGAGGAGGGTGTAATAAAAAGATTTAGATAGTTAGGATAAACATAAAGATAATCTTTGAAGCAAAATTCAAAGTGGGCATGACCTCAGCTAGAATTCCTAACTACTGAGTAACTGTAAGATGGAATATAAAAACTTTAGTTCATTCATTTTTTTCTATATTCCCAGCCATTTTCCCACTGGCTCTTTTCTAGCAATTTTTATTTGAATGTAACATGGCTTTTGACTTTCCTGGGACAATCCTGAGGTAAGCTCTAAGCAGTTAACCTTGATATCAAAACTTCATATTAAATTCCACAGACACTCAGCATTCTTGTTCTGATCTCTAACTCTCTCTCTCCTCCTCTCCCCTACCCCGGTGTGTGTGTGTGTGTGTGTGTGTGTGTGTGTGTGTGTGTGTGTGTATGTGTGAGAGAGAGAGAGAGAGAGAGCGAGCGAGCGAGCTCATATAGTCAGGCTGAAGACTCTTAAAAGGAGTTTTCTGTCTTGTTCTCTGGTTATTCACAGACAGTTGCTGTAGTCAGAATTCATATGGTTGATCTTTGGATGGAACATCCCTTTTCAAAAGGAACCCTGAAGTATATGTTATAATAGAAAGATGGCAAATAGGTTTCCTTAGAATTTTCCTTAGAAAGAATAATGAGATTGTGTTGTGTAAATACATTTGTATCTCATGGGAATTTTATCTGAGCCAAGAAAATATGGACCTCTGTAGTATTGGGCTTTTTCCTTATTTTCTTTTTGCATGTATTTCCTGCATCTTGTTTGCATCTGCATTTTCCTCTTCTCTGGCTGTTTATCTGCATATCCAGCTCTACTATATGAAATTTTATAGAGTATGGAGCTGTCTGACAGCAGAGCTTTTTTTGTTTTACTGAATGTTTTGTTGGTGCATATGGTCTGACATGGATGAGCAGCCACGGTGAGATTTTGGAGTCTATTAAACTGGCTCATTAAAAAGATCAATCTGTTTCTGTAATAACACTGGGAGCCATCAGTCACTAAAAGAGGGAAAAACTGACACCTGAGGAGAAAACACATTTTGATAATTTGTTCATGACATGTCATGAACAAAAGAGCGCTCTATATTTTGTTTACAACTTTGGGGGTTTAAATTCTGTGACAATTGCTGAGTTAATGTACTAAACAACCATCACGTGTTACAGAGATGGGCTTTCGCAAATTGAACTGCTCATCCTTAAATATTATTGACACAGGTTATATTTTTTTCTTTTTAAAAACATTATTGTTATTTAAAGAAATTTTATAGCCCAGAGAAGTCTATGGAATCTCTTTTTTCCTCTGTTTTTCCTGTATACAAAAGTGAAATGTTCTCTAATTTTTTTAAAATAATAGCTCTGGGGAGAGTTCCTAAACAATTGTACTGAATTTGTTGGTCTATGATAGAATACTGTGGAACTCAAATTAGAAAAAAACAGTTTTCACTTAAAAATCATGCTTTGTTTTTCCTGTCCCAAATATTAGGAAAGAGAATTCTGATTTGTATTTTTCTCACTATGTAAAAGTTATATGATGTGAACACTTTCACAAATATGACTATAAATTAAGGGCACTCTTTTTTTTAAAAAAAAATAAGGGATTAAACCCAGGGGAACTTTACCACTGAGCCACATCCCCAACCCTTTTTATTTTTAATTTTGAGACAGGATCTCACTAAGTTGCTTAGGGCCTCACTAAATTGCTTGAGACTGGCCTTGAATTTGTGATCCTCCTGCCTCAGTCTTTTGAGTTTCTGGGGTTACAGGTGAACACCACCATGACCTGCTAAGGGCACTGGTTTTACTCCTGCTCTCTCTGTGATGGCTTCTAAAGACAAGAAGCTTTCCTACGAAGTGTGGAGGGAAGTGAATAGCTAGTGCTTGATTTCATGGAGACTGAGTGAATAAATACTAAGATTTTTAGAACAATACTAGTTATTCTAATTAACTGCTGTCCATCCTTTCTCACAGCATTGATATCATGGCTTTTTGTTATTATTTGCATTTTGTATTGTGTTCTCACCTGTTCTGCTACTTTTCTGACTCAGGATTTTTCTTGCTGAAGAAACCAGATGAAATGATCTTTGGTCTTGTATTGGTATCATTATTTTTGTTGTTGTGATTTGTTGTCCCTTTTCCCCCTACGATCTCAAATGATAAATGCTATTAATCCCTTTCTTATACATTATCATTTTAATAGGACTGCTTTATATCAACTGCAGTTTAACACCTCTAGGCTTTTATCCCAGAGGCCTCATAGTTGGATTGATTTGTATTTCTTCTTCCCCCAATAATTAAACATTTTCTGGAAGGACTTGCTTGTACCTTAGAATTACATGATGTCAACTATGAGGGATCGTATGGATATACCAGGACAACTCCTCCTGTTTACACTTGAGGAACTGAAGGCCCCAAGAATTTGTCTAGGGTTGCAGAGTTTCTTAGTGGACAAATCAGTGTATGCATATGTGTGAATGTATATTTTTAACATATATTATTATTATTATTATTATTAGTGGTAGTAGTAGTACCAGGGATTGAACCTCGGGCTGCTTAGCCACCAAGCCACATACCCATTCTTTTTTCATATTTTTTAATGTAGAGACAGGGTCTCACTGAATTGCTTAAGGTCTCACTAAGTTGCTGAGGCTGTCTGAATTTGCAGTCTTCTTGCCTCAGCCTACCAAGTTGCTGGGATATAGGCATGTGCCACTGCTCCTGGCAAAGTGAGCATATTTACATAGCTGAAATCTTCTCATTACACAAATATGTGTTTTTTTTTTTTTTTTTGTGTGTGTGTGTGCAGAATTTAAATAAGGAAAACTTAACTTAAGAAATGTGGGGTTTTTGTCTTACTTTCTCACATTTCTTTAATTGCTCAAGTGGGTAAATGGCATCACATAATATTCTGAGGTTTTATAAATCCTTTTAATGATAGAAGATCCAAAGTGAGCTACATTGCCTGCCTGAATGAGTAAGTTAGAAAATGCCACAGGTTTGAGGGGCCAAAGACAGTCATTTTGAAACCCTGTTGTTTGAATATCTGAAAATTATCATTGCATTACTCACCAACTGTACAGAGTGGACAGTGTTCATTTTCTGTAAAATGAACAGGGTGTCAGCGATTATGTTATTTTAAAAAGAACACACAAGTATATTTTATAAGAATATGTTCAGTCAATTGTCTATGCAAGTGAGAATGAAATTTGTATGATCTATTGCATTTAATATTCCATGAGGAAAATGTAGGAATTCTATCTTCAACTTTGTTTTACATTGCATCTTTTATGCATTCCCCTGTTTCAAGAAATACAAGATCATCCCGGTAGTCATTATTATTTTTTATATTAGTCACATCAATTGTGAGATGTCTAGTGAAATAGCATTCAGTTACATTTATATGGTGAGATAGACTGCGTGATTGTAGAGGTCTTCCAGGCTCTGCAGTCTCAGCCTTAATTGACACCTTACTTCTTTCCACACCCCAGGTCTCTCCCTCCTGAATATTTTTCAAGTCCTAGCTGTATTCCCACTGAAGGTTTCTGTTCTTTCCTGCTTCTTCTATGTCAGCATTGGCTTTACATACTGTCTCAGTAGCCATCATGTGAATGAAGGTTCCTAGTCATAAATCCTATAAGAATTGTCACTATTTACCAGGCAATAGATGTGCCAGGCCCTGTGTGTGTGTGTGTTTTTTTTTTTTTTTTTTTATGAACTAATATATAACACTTATTTTCTAACAGTGCTATTGGTGTACATTCAGAAAGGCTGAATGTCTGAGGTCATGTGGCTTCAAAGAGACCCTGAGGGATTCTAATCCTAGGCTCCCAACTCAAATACCTGTACTCTGGATATACCAGGCCAACTGTAGGCCAACCCAATACCCTAAACCATGATTCTCTGCCACCAGCCTCTGCATGTCCCAGCTAGGAAACAAAAGGCTTTGACTAACTTATCAAATGCCAACCATGGGTTAGGCCCTGTATATAGACTCTTTCTATAGTCCTCTCAGCACCTCTAAAGTAACCCCCATTTTATAGATAAAAACAGAAGGTCTTAGAGGTAGGCCCACCAAGGTCACACGACCAGCAATTTCATTCAACTGCAAAGCCCTGGCTCTTTTGAATATACATTATGGAGTAATCCTTTCTCCCTCTGAGCTCTCCTAGACCATGTTCGTACTGTTCATATGGTACCTTCAGTCTACAGATCCCACACGAATGATCATGTCTCATTCATCTTAGTATTTCCACTGAAGCTTAAGCTAGTAGGTTATACATGGTGGGTACCTACAACAAAATAAAGCAAAACACTACAAATAAAATATCCCCATCACTTGAAAAAACAAATGATTCAAGATAATTTTTTAAAATTTATTTTCTAGTTGTAGTTGGACATAATACCTTTATTTTATTTATTTTAATGTGGTGCTGAGGATTAAACCCAGGGCCTTGCATGTGCAAGGCAAGTGTTCTACTGCTGAGCCACAACCCCAGTCCTCAAGATAAATTTAATGCAGTTATTTTCAGTAGTACATCAAATGACTTCTCCCCCCAAGAGTCTTCATTTACTTATTTGGTTTTAAAAAATGCATCTCTGAGCTAGACATGGTAGAGTATACCTATAATCCCAGAGACTCTAGAGGCTGAAGCTGCAGGATAGCAAATTTGAGGATTGCCTGGGAAATTTAGCAAGACCTGTCTGAAAATAAAATGGGCTGGAGATGAAGAATTAATGTTTCAGTGGTGGAGCACCTCTGGGTTCAATCCCCAGTGTCTGTCTGTCTGTCTCTCTGTCTCCCTCTCTCCCCCCCCCCCCCACACACACACACAAAGAAAAAAAAAAAGAAAGCAGAAAATCTGAAATACAACAATGAAAATAGCCATTAATGGCCCAGGAACCCAATACCAAGATGAATTCACTGACCAGAAGACACTGGAGGGCTCTAATTGAATGTGCAGATGAATTAGAAAAAGAAAGCAGGAAAAGAAGAAATGGAATATATCAGCAGTGACAGAGATTAGGAAACACAAGGGGGACAGCCAGTAACAGGCAGTGTAACCATTGAGCAGATGGACAGCATCAGGAGACACGTGATAGAAAAATTCCATCTTCCCACTGTGGGAGGGAAGGCTCAGATGGATCTGTGAACCTGGTGCATTGTAATCCGTGAAGGTCCAGGCATTGTGTCTGTGTGTCTGGAGTGGCCCACATCCACCTGCCTCTTATTTACTTCTGAAGACATTAACATGCAGCTCAGGAAGTTCTCTCTGAGGTGGTTGTTCAGCAACAGAGAGCTTAAAGGCACCTCTCTCCATCTGGCTATCCAGGTAGTGATGGTTCTGTGGCATCCAGCTCTCTGTTCTTAACCATCTAAATGTCCCCCTTCCTCCAGAGTGATAGCAAAACACAGAAACTACTGCAGGTTGTCATGAAGAATTAGGTTTGATTTTCTTTTTAAGGAGACAGGGGAGTTTGTAATCTATTTTGTTTCAGATACATTATTCAACACCATGAAAAACGAATTATGTGAAATTCTTATTTAAACTCACCTATTTCCTAACAGTTTCTAAAGAGACCTCTTACTAAATTATGTTTTCAAATATGATGACAAGAGTGATTTCCCCCCCTCCGTCTAGTTCTTCTGTAGCCTTGACAAACTGTGTGCGTTAGAAAAGGAAGGGAAACAGATTTGCTATTGAGTTATTAATGTCTTTGATCTTTAATAGAACCATTACCTCCTAGAATTTAGATGTAGACTTCTAAAATTTAAGAATAAAGAATAAAGTAAGATTCAGTGTGTGACAGGATGTTAGATCTCATAGGAACTTTAGATCAGTGTCTCACTGCTACTTGTCTTCTGAAGAGCCCTGGGTAGACATGGCTGTCCAAGCAAGCAGCTGGGGTCCAGCAAGCAGCAGTTACTGATCAAGATCAAGGTTTCCTGGAACAAAAGGAGGGGCCTGCCACAGGTCCTTAAGAGATCAGTGATAGGAGTTGGATTTGGAGAAGACTGTAGAATGACTTTCAACTTTCTCCCTGGATGATGGTTTGGAAGGTGGCTCAGAATGCATGAGAGAGTCAAGGCCAAGTTAAACATGCTCATTTTGAGATTCCCATTGTGACTCAAGTGAGCAGCTAAGGCACGATTTATTTGCAACAGGGCTAAGATTAGCATTTGCCCTTCTTTCCTTTTCTAAAGTTTATTGTGATACCACTTTGCCTCCCCTAGAAAAGTCTTTATAATTGAATTTTCCCCACATTAAAAAAAATCTTAATGTAGGGAAAGAAAGAAGATTATACCTTCTCCTGTCATTAGGAGATTTATCCTCTTCTTCTGCATACTATGTTGACTATTTATGAGATTTTTTTTTCTTACTTTCCTGTTTCCTTGACTGTTATACTATTTTATTATACATGTTACTATGGGAGTATCAGTGCACACTAGCCAATTATACCTTGTTAAATAATGTGTGTAGAGTTTTATAAAAAATGTTCATGTTCTTTTGTAAATGGTCAGTTTATAGATCCTGTTATTGAGGAACTGGGGTCAGGGGAAGCCTCCAATGGCATAAAGTGTAAGTTAGGCTATCTCTTCAGTTGTTCCCACAGTTATTTCCAGTGTGTGCACTGTACCAGGTATGAAACTGAGGCTGGAAGACTAAGGAATCTGGGATCATGCAGCAGAGTCCTGAGTGCCCTCTGGGCTCAGGATGTCAGACTTGACAGAGAAGTGCTTGACAGAGAAGCTAAATGTTGAAATGCTTAGATGATGATCAGGCAAAAAAGAAATATCCTTAGGTAAAATTTAAAACCAAACCAAAACTTTGTTCCACGTGTCTATGAGACCTGACAGGTTTCCTTGTAGAGTTTAAGTTATTTCAAGGGCATGCCTATGGGACAATGGAAAGTGTTTATTTTTGCCTAGTACACTTTGAAAGGGCAACAAATTAAAATGCAAATACAAAATTTGCTTAGGCAAATAAGGTGTAGATAGCTGAAGATAGCAATTAAGTTGTTCTAGTCACCATTCTGGATGAACATCCTTTGATTTGGGCTAGCCTAAAAGCTAGTCTTGAGTGATTAGAGGAAGCAACAGGGAGTCTTTTGTAACTTTAGTTCTTTGGGCTACAAAAGTTTCCATGCTTTGCTGTTAAAATGTAACTGCTCTGTAAGTGATGAGCCTTATTGTTTCACTAGCTGTCAGAAGTGAGGAGACCCAGTAAAGGAGAGCAAGGATATGCAGAAATCAGGGGACAGATGCAGGGCCCAGCCCTGCCTCTCAGGTCATCGCTGCCCTTGCATTAGGGGAAGAAACTCTCCCCATCCCCATATAATTGGGTCATCTAAGTAATAACTACCAATGAGGGCTCATGTGAGGTTGAAGGTCTGTAACATATCTAACAATTTGAAAGTTACCAGGATTCTTCTGGTGTTCTATGTTGTTGTTGCTCTCATTGAAAAACAAAGAGAGGAAATATTGTAAGTAGGGCTGGTTTCAAACAAATGGGTCAAAGATGTTTCATATATAGAAATGCTACAGGGAAGGTGCTTATCTGTAATCTCAGCTACTTGGTAGGCTGAGGCAGGGGGATCACAAATTCAAGGCCAGACCTTGTAAAGGCAACTTAGAAAACCCTATCTCAAAATAAAAAGGGCTAGGGATATCATTTAGTGGTAGAGCTCTTGCCTGGCACGTGCAAAACCCTGGTTCAGTCTCCAGCATCATGGGGAAAAAAGAAATGCTACAGGATCTGCACAATGATATTTTGAAGAGATATATATATATATATATATATATATATATATATATATTTATTTATTTAATTTTCACACAAAAATAAGCTATGAATAATTTATTTGTATGTTGTTTGGTTTGACCGGCGAACCATTAACCCTGTTTGTTTTGATCTACAGAACCATGACATTAAACTGTATAGAATAATTAGAATATTATAATATAGAAAAATTGAATTGTCAAGTTTTATAACTAGAAGGGACCTCAGAAATCATCTAGTCTGGTGGTTTTCAAACTTGATTTTAGCAGCAGACTTTTTCCTTTAAAAATGAAATCTTAGAGGGAACTCTATTTCTTTTTTAAAGAGAGAGAAAGAGAGAGAATTTTAATATTTATTTATTTTTTTTAGTTTTCGGTAGACACAACATCTTTGTTTTGTATGTGGTGCTGAGGATCGAACCAAACCCAGGCCGCATGCATGCCAGGCGAGCGCGCTACTGCTTGAGCCACGTCCCCAGCCCAAGGGGACTCCATTTTTTAACACAGTTAATAACAAGGGGGTTCCTTGAATCCTTTAATTTTGATCAGTTGGGGGAAAAGGTCTTCATTGCCTGCAGAATCCATTAAGCACTTCAGGTGACACATTTGAAAACTGTTGATCTAGTCCAACCCTTTCATTTTACAGATGAAAGAGAGTTTAGGTGACTTGTCCAAGGTCACACAGGTAGTCATGGCAGAGCTAGGACTAGTCTCAGATTTCTTGATTTCCAGTCCAGTGCTCTTTCCATTACACCATACTGCCATAAGGTAGGTGCTGTGTTAGCATTATGTTCATAGCTACTAATTGTCTTTAGTATTTTGTAACTGATTTATGCTGGTAATATGCATTGAATGTTAAAGTATATTATTCAGAAATGCAAAGGATAAAAATACAGATTAAAATCACATAGGTGTACTCTTAGAAGATAAATCAATATCTAGAATGTTTCCTTTCACTTTTAGAAATTATTTTAAAGCAATACATTTAGGTAATGTCTGAGCTATACTGGATATTTTAGTCTGATACCAATGATCAATATGTACGGAGTCAGTATGTTTTTGTGCAGACATGCACTTGATGGAAGCAGCATTGAGATGGCTGGCTGCCATTCCCAGGGGGACCATGGATTGTTGTCATTTCCAGTATGGGCCAGTCTCCTGTCTTTAGCTGGTGCTCCTCCTTTAGCTTGTAGTAGTCATGAGCTCATTCCACATTCAACTCTGCAGACTTTCCTTCATTCTTTGTGTTCTTACACCTTCTGTCTCTGACCCTTTTGTTCTTCTCAGTCTGGTTATCTAAGTTTCACTGGGACTCTACCCTAAAAGAACATAAGGTTTAGTCATTGTAGAGCCCTGTTGCCCCTGATAATATCCATTGTTAATCCAGTTTCCACTTAGATGTTCCTCTCTGGTATTATCAGGCTCTTACTAGGTGCCAGGAAAGTAGAAAAAGTGTATTAAGCCCTCTATAACTATTGTTTTACCAACTTAAAGAACTAAGAAACACATGGAAATCTGCAGCCTTACCACTGTGAATGGGTAGAATTCTTAGGAGATTTCTCTGGGAACATAGACGTTGCCACTGGTCTAAGAATAAATAGCTGGTTCCTGAGGAGAGCCAGCTGCTGTGGGAAGCCTTAGCTCAGGTGTTGTGATTCTGTCAGAGTTGGATGCAACTTGTTTCTATCTTATCAAATATATTGAGTAAGTCTCTAAGCAATAGAGATTCCTTAGAAAATATATTTTTTTAGCCCTACTTTGGTTTGAGAATCAAACAGCAGTGATTAGTTATCAGGCCTCATTTTTGAAATGTATCTCTTCTGAAAGCCAAGTTCAAAGTTCTGTGGGTCACATGATGAAGGCTGTTGTTCTAAGACCTGATGACCTCAGGTAGGACACACAGACTCTCTGGGCATGTGTTTCCTCCACTTAAAGGGGGAGCAATTTAGTTCTTCCTCCTAGTCGCAGCTAGTTCTGTTGACCGATCATGCTAGTGACACAAAATAATATTGGTATTCCAGATGATACATTGCTCATCGTGTTAGCTCAGTTGGATCCTCATTTTCCAATAGACTTGGTGATGATGCGAAAGTTCTATGTCTTTGCAGTCCAGTTCTGTAGTCAATGGCCACAGCAGGCTGTTGAGTACCTGAAAAGTGCTACTGCCACTGAAGAATTGAATTTTAAGCTTTATATAATTTAAAAATTAGGTAAAATTTGAATTTAAAGGGTCACATGTGGCTACTC
Source organism: Spermophilus citellus (assembly GCF_964194105.1). Lineage (NCBI taxonomy): Eukaryota > Metazoa > Chordata > Mammalia > Rodentia > Sciuridae > Spermophilus > Spermophilus citellus. The sequence continues at coordinate 61,379,415 of NC_138194.1, read as the reverse complement.
TATTGGACAACCCAGCTCTCAGGTGTTGTCTGACATGAAAATCAGATGCTGGGTAGAACAGGTGTGCTGCATTCTTCCAGAGAGTGACGATTTATATCCTGCTGAATTGTCACTGGCTGCACTCTGTCTTGGGGTAGCTTGTCAGAAGTCAATCACTTTTTTTTTTTTTTTTTTGGCATGAAAATGCAGAAAAAGGAGATCGGGTTTCCTCTTATTTGTGACTTAACCACATGAGTTTCAGCTGGAAAAATGTTTATTAATTTGATGACAAGTGACACATTTTCTTCTATGCTCAATCTCATATCATTTGGTCCTCAATGTGGGTTTCAGGGCATTGCTGCAAGTTTCCTGGGAAGCTGCTGAATTTTGAAAGCTTCTGGCCAGTAAAGGAATATTCTGTTGATACAAGCTTGATATGAGCATCTGAATTATGCTGGTTTCTGAGTATATAATGAAATAAAACTCTCTTTCTTCTGCCCCCCAGAACCAAAGAAAATGGCTTTGACAGAGAGCCTTTGCACTCAGAACATCCAAGCAAGCGACCATGCACTATTAGCCCAGGCCAGCGGTACAGTCCAAATAACGGCTTATCCTACCAGCCAAATGGCCTGCCTCACCCCACCCCACCTCCACCTCAGCATTACCGTTTGGATGATATGGCCATTGCCCACCACTACAGGGACTCCTATCGACACCCCAGCCACAGGGACCTCAGGGACAGAAACAGACCTATGGGTAAGACTGAAAGATCTATTCACTTTTTTGGCATTTGGATGCTTTAGGTTCTTGCATCATTACTTCTCAACTGAGTTTGAGGCTTGAAATCTTATAGGGGCAAAGTTTTGCTTTCTTCATTTTGTCCCCTTTATGAGAAAACTTGGTGTTATTAGTATACTCTTATATGCTTGAAGACAGCAGGCTAATTTTCTTTTTGATTTTGGAGGAGGGCATCAAACTTAATAATAAAATCCTTAATTATGGTAACAAAAGTAAAATGAACTTTTAGCTTGAATCTTGTTTTATGAGAGATTTCATATGTAGTCTGTTTGAGAATCAAACAGCAGTGACTCTTTTTAAAAAATATTTTTAAAAATTAGTTTCTTTTGTATATATTTTTTGTTTCAGATAGTCATTTGGACTTGTGCAGTCTCCATGATATTCCATATTTCCAAAATATGAGATGGCATACTGTTTATGGCTTAACTTGACAGTGAGGAATGCTTGGTACTTTTTTCTGCTAGAAAATGCCAGTGATTAAAATTAGTATTGTTGATTTTGCATCAAAGAACAGAATACAGAATGAATGAGTTTAGGAAAATTTGTGTCCTACTTGCCTGTGTCTTACTCTTCATAAAACTATTGGATATAAAGCTTTAGGAGATCTTGCCTTTTATTGAGCAAATGTCTGCTGCAAAAAATCAGAAGGAAGATGCCTAAGGTAAGTTTTGATAAATGATGGGCAGTTGAGGTGATGGTATCAGGTAGTAAGTACGCTACTCCTGGACACCTTCAATGTCTAACCTTCAGAATCTCACTAAGAGCAACAACCATCTCCCTCTTTTTCCCCCATCTCCTGTGACCATACCACCCACCAACAGGACTCCCTTTACTTCATAACTAGCTGTTTGCCAATTTTCCTGACTATGGGAGATTTGGTGGGCAGGATACCAGAAAGAACAAGGGTGAAGTCGAAGTAGAAAATCAGAAAACAGAGCTGAAGATACAGAACACTGGGAAACAGCCAGCCACCTTTCAGCTGCTGGAATAATAGTGACAGGATTTTATTTTCATTTTTGTTTTTCACGGGCAGAGATAGCCTGAAATGCAGAAGTTTGTGTTAGGCTTCTACCCATGTTTTTAGGCTGCTATAAGGTAGTATTTTTGCCTTCCTGTCCAGAGTCCTCCAAATGTCTAGAAAGCAGGATGGGGATGAGATGACTGAGGCTTTGGTTGTGAGATAGTAAATTAGTAATTCTGGTTGCCCACAACAGTAATTTCTATGTTTATATAGTGTGTCAGACAAAAATGGCTAAGCAGATAATTTGTGCTTTCTTAATGGCCGATTTGTCTAATGTTCTCACAGGTACTATTTCTGAAGGGCTTTTCAAAAGTGGTTATGCTTTCTCTCAGTCTAGACTGAGACCTCAAAACCAAATGTGATTACAACCCCTTTCTATGCAGAAGCCTTACCATTTATTGATGACTTAAGGCCTGAAAATATGATTGCTCATGTTTAAATAGCAGTGGAATCATCAGGTTACTGTGAGACCAGTTCAGGAGATGATGCACTGTTGTAGGTGCCAGAGAATGGTCTACTTCTTAGGCAGCAAATGCTATTTGGTGAATTATTAGTTACAATGCACTGTAAAGTAATCAGCAAGGAAGTAATTATGCTTATGTGCAATGATTATGTTTTCATCTAGTAATGTAAAATATCCCTTTATGTATTATATCTGTATCCATTGGTTTTTTGTGATTTTCTTCAGACCATGTTTCTTACCTTTTAATTATATTAGCTTATAAAACTAATAGTGCTAATCTCTATAAATATGTGCAGCTACTTAACCATCCCTAAAGTCTGCCAGAGTTTAGTGTGTGTTAATGTAAAATAAAATCTTGATGTGTGAGTAACAAATTATGGCATTATATCAGGCTGCCATTTTGAGAATATAAAAATTGTCATAAAGGTATATTTTGTCTGATATGATTTATAAATGTGTGTTATATGTAGTGACATATACTCAACTGATTCCTTTAATAAAGTAATTTTGTAAGCAGCATTAGTTTGTAAGTAAGCTTTGGGTTTTAGCCTAGTTAGCTAAAAATCTTCTAAAACATAGGAACCAGTTAAGACACAACATTAGTGCCAGGTGGCCTACAAACAGAAAATGTGTTCTTTGATGATTATGAGCTATTTTACTCTCGTATATCCCTATGGTATTATGAACACAAATAAAATTTGTATGGTGTTGAATATTTAAGTATGTGAAGTAAAGAAATTAGTTTTCAGTTGTCTTATTTTTTCCTTACATAGATTTGATTCTAACAAATGACCTTCAGAGTTTGAAAGTACCAGATGAAGCCCTTATTTCTTCTGTAAATACTTGGGCACAACAATGTTTCTACCGTTCTTCTGTTTTAAAAGAATGAGATGAAACTTAGAATACTAAGACTCGTAGTAGACACCTGTTAACCAAAAACTTTCTATTGCTCATTAATTGTTCTGAGTGTTAGAGCTTGAATCATTATTGATTTAGTTTGCAGAATTTTTGAAAATGTTGAGACCTCTGGAGGTCTTGGTTCTTATTGTCAAACATTTAGATGCCACCATCTTGAAAGTTCCTGTCACATTTATATTTTCATCACCCTCTGGTTATTTTCTGTGGTGATTAATTGTAGGAATAGTGGTTTTTTTCTCCCAAACACAGGCAACAAATAAGCCAACAAAAATTACATATTTGCAAACATTTCAACTTGAAATATTCACAATAAACAGAGGAATAACTATTCTCCCCCCTCCCAATATCTTTTCTATTAAGCAAATTAGTAAAACTTTGCAATTTTATGTTTTGCCAATAGGTGGCATTGACAATTTTAACTTTTAAAATTTATCTCTGAGTATGTTCTGTTTGGACAGGAATGATGTATAGTATTTTTATATCTTTTTTATTTTTTATTATTTTTTAACCTGAGAGAGCTATCATAAACGTTCACTTTCATGGGTTATAGATGAAATTGTATCTTATAGTTGGCTGAAGTCATGTGAATCATCTTTTTTTTTTTTTTTTCGCCTTAAGTCAGCAGAAAGAAAAGATTTCTAACCACTTAGATTTCACAAAAAGTAGAATGCAATGTCTTTTTATTGTCATTTAATGTTTAAATGACAGGACCTCAGAGAAGGAGCCTCAATGTCTAGAAGCCCAAACCATTCCAGACTTAATTTGCTGTTCAGATTAACAACGTGAGGCAGAGCAACCAAAAGGAATTGTTTTGGTCATTCAAAGCAGAAAGCATAACATTGCCCAGTGCCCTTCCTTGATGTAGATGGTAAAGGGCACTTTCCACAATGAAGGCATGAGAGGAACACCAGGTTTCTAGACATCTCTCATCAGTCTTCTATTCTGACCTTTTATGGAGAAATGTGGAAATGCATGTTCATATTCTAATGACTAACTTACCTAACTGCTCTCATTCACTAATATCAGTGCACTTGGTAAACATTTACATGATACTTTTTCATAGCAGTATAACTGTGGTGCTAAAGAGCATTAATACTCATGGACTTCAAATTATGATTTTCAGTTTTTTAATTTGAATGTGATATTTGTTGAAGTATAACTGGCATGCTGATTTTTTGATAAAGCATATCTCATTTTTATATCTTATGTTTTTGTAAATTGAATTAGTATATATAGCTTTTATATACATATATAAAAACACTCTCTTTGTGGCCTAATTTTATCAGCAAGATACATATATTAGGATTGTATTCATCTATAGCTGAAACATGAAAAAATGGTTTACTATGTTTTGGGAAATCATATAAAATGAGTCATAATGTCTATTTTTTAATGCAGACCAGTCATATTTTGAAGTCACCTAATGTCTACTCATGTTTTTTTTTCTATTTATTTAGTGCTGGGGAGTAAATCCAGAGCCTGTGTATGCTAACCACACTGTCTACAACCTAACTGCATCCCAGCCCCAATTTATTGTATTTATTAAGAGCTAAGAATATGTTTATATTTGTACTTAGGGAGTCTCATATGAATAAGAAGCTCTAGACTTGTTATCATGTAGCTCTGCCTCCTCGTGTGTAAAATAAAGAGTTCTGATGAGATGACCTCTAGAATTCCTTGGAGTTCTAATATTTTTGTCGTTCTTATGAGGACACCATTGGGTAATTCTGACTAAGTATAATTCTTATCTCCAATCAAAATAAAATGTTTAACATCTTTGAGATCACCCACATGGTCCTGGCTATGTGCAGGATTACATACAGATTGGGTACTGAATGCTTTAGGGCAATTAAGCCTTTTTCTCTCTATTTGTAGGGTTGCATGGCACACGTCAAGAAGAAATGATTGATCACAGACTAACAGACAGAGAATGGGCAGAAGAATGGAAACATCTTGACCATGTAAGACATCAGTAAACATTTAGGTTAAAAAATATTTTGAGAACAACTGAAGTGAGGTCATATAATAAAAGCTTAAAGATGCTTTGAAGGTATTGTGTTTCCTGATCTCCTTGAAAAAAAAGAATGAATGAAAATGTTTGAGTAGAATGCAGGATTTGATTTCCAAATTGATGTGAAAGCCACATAAGAGAAAAATTTAGATCTTGGAAAAAGACCAGCAGGCTACTGTTTTATTTTGAAAGGGTGATTGGCTTACTATTCTGGAAAGGTAGATTTACTAATTATAACACCTTGAAGGTAAATATGATTGTCATGATTCACATTTGCACCTCTTGCTTTTCTTCTCTTTCCCACTGAATATGCTCATCTGTTGGGTCGGAATTTCAGATCTGACCATTAGAAATACTAAACTGAAATCCTTCAGGAATGCAATTTCATCTTTCATTATCCTGAAATAGTTGGTTTTCTTACCCACCAAATTCTTTAATCTGTGGTGATTTGTATGTTCACCTCTTTCTCCCTGTTTCTCGCACAGCTGTTAAACTGCATAATGGATATGGTAGAAAAAACAAGGCGGTCACTCACTGTACTAAGGCGATGTCAGGAAGCGGACCGGGAAGAATTGAATTACTGGATCCGGCGGTACAGTGATGCTGAGGACTTGAAAAAAGGCGGCAGCAGTAGCAGCAGCCACTCCAGGCAGCAGAGTCCTGTCAACCCCGACCCAGTGGCATTAGGTATCTTTACTTCAGATGAGAATCTTGTGTTTTGGTGAGATGTGGGTGGGGGGACGGTACCAGGGTTTGACACAGGGCACTTGACCATTAAGGCACATCTCCAGCTCTATTTCATATTTTACTTAGAGACAGGATCTCACTGAGTTGCTTAGCGCCTTGCTTTTGCTGAAGCTGGCTTTGAACTCAGGATCCTCCTTGTCTCAGCCTCCCAAGCCCCTGGGATTATAGGTGTGTGTCACTGTGCCCGGCCAGATGAGAATCTTGAATAGATATTTCTTATGCTATTACCCACTGGCTGTTTTTAACATTTTTTCAAAAATAAGAGATACTCTGAGTTTATGACAGAATTGCAAAACTGAACCAGAATTTTATTGCACTATTAAAATTTATGCTCCTTCATAATATAGCTATTTGGACCCTGCCTCAAAACCTGCAGAAACCCCATCTCACAGAGTGGGCCCGTGGCTTCTACTCCTCTAACAAGGCCTCTTGGAAATTCTTCTACTGCACAGCAGTGTTTGAGAGCACTGCACACAGGGATGTGTGTTTTCTAATTTTTAATTCAAGATACAGTCTCTAAGACAGTCTTGTTTTGTGGTTGTATCTTGCATTAAAAAAAGAAGAAAACTTCTCTCAAAAATTCCTCTTGGACAGAGAAACCTAGAAGCTATATAGTTTATCTACTCCGCTTGAAATTTGATGATGAATATGTAGCTCTCTTCCTGTGACTGGATAAGTTAGATTGCTTAATTATGGTTTTATTCATTATGTAATGGGACTATTAATGTAACCACACTTTAAAAATTGAGTGTTCGTAACTATGTTTAGTATTGGTGTTTGGGGATTATTGTGGTTATAAATAGAATATAGTCCCAAAGATATTGAAAGAAGTCTACTAGAATTTTGGAGTGGCCTGCAAACTTCTGCTTGAATGAAGTATAAGGTGTCATCATTTACATTGCTAGCCATTGTGTGTGAACCATTTGAACAAACAGTGGGGATGATATGTGTGGATCCTCATTCTCTCATCTCCAGCTCCCTACCTGTAGCTCACTCAGGTTAGAGTACAGTCCTTGTACTCTAACAAAACAAAACAAAACAACCTTATTGTACACAAGCAGATTTAAGCTCATGTCTTTGACATAATTGGCACCAAAGCTGATTATCAAGAATATTATATTATCTGTATATTTGATCACATTATCTTTTTATTAAAATTATTCATAGCCAGTATAGTTACCTTTGCATCTATATTTGTGGATTTCTGCTAATTCCTGAGTGTTGAATGCCTATTACTCTAATAAGTATTAAATTAAGGAAGATTCCTAGCTACTTAATTTACTCAACAGGCAGATTCCTAGCCACTTAATTTACCCAACAGGTATTATTCTAAAGCAGACTTTAAAGACAAAAGGATATTTGTCAGGCTGTATTAAGGCAAGCAGTGAAAACAGAATTAAGTTTGATTTGAGCCATTATTGGGCTAAACAAAGCTATTTGGAGCAGAGTATAATAAACATCTTGTTTTTATTTCCTTATTATGAACAGAGATCAGTTAAGGCAGATTTGCTCAAGGAAAATGATATTATTTATAAAGATGTAATGTAGGCAAAAACTGAGAGCCTTAAAAAATAAGATTTTAGCAATAAAAATATACGCTTTGACCTTCTGTGTGGCACACATTAATGGAACTATTACATATTTATTGAGTGCTTACTATGCACTAGGCTTTGAACCAGGTACTGTAATGAAGGAAAGAGATTCTTGATTTCTTCCTTGAAGATATTTGGGTCTAGTAGAACAGAGAGGCAAGAGAATAATGTTACAAGCACAGGGCAGCCACCTCAGTTGAATCCTACAAACTAGACTCTGAAAAAGAAGAAATTAAAAAACTGATTTGACATCATACCTAAATTGTTATTAACCTACCAAATGTAAGCCACTTTGTACACAGTCACTACTCCTACACACAAACTCTGATGATGCCGATGTACACCATGTTCTCCAGGGAGATAAATTCAGTTTCTGTGTTATATATAGAACCAAAAGAATAAGCTTGGGTTTTTTTGGTTTGTTTGTTTTTTAACCTACTCCTTCTGAGTACACAAATTATACTACTTTTAGTGATGTCTAATGAATTCACAGTTTTGGTAAAGCCGAGAAGTTGCTTTGGCTTTAAATTTGCGTAGTTAAGATTATCTAAAGGCTACAAGAATTTCATTGTTTTGTTTAGAAACCACTAAAACAGTCATGTTCTTATGGACACAGAACCCTTGGTTACCTATTAAGAAACCATCACAACTCTTAAGAGCTACACAGTGTTCCAGTCCTGGCGTCCAACAGTTTTTCCTGCGTGTCCTTGCTAGTTGATTCTTGAGGCCCTTGAGCTTCATTTTCTGGAGCTGGGTTGAGGCTGTAAATAAGAGGACAGGTAGTTTGTAATTGAGGAATACGGTAATTTACATAAAGTGCTCTCTCTCTCAGGCTTTGAAGATGAATGTATTGAAGTGTGTTATGAAAACATTAGGGATTATTGGTTAATAAATCTCTGTTGCTGGAAAGTTTTTAATAGGGTACATGTTTAAGATAAAGTTATAGATAGGTTATTCTTTTATATACATGTCGATCTCGTTATGCTATGATTAGGTTGTATATTTCTTTTAGCCTAATTCTTTCAATTCTTAAACCATCCGGCTTCAAGTGAGACCTTCAGAATATATTGTAGAAGAAATCTTTGGTTCAGAATATTGCCTAACCTACATCCCCAATTTGGGAGCATGGGAATGTTTGTTATACACACATTCTTAGCATTTTAAAATTGCATTTGGGGACTGCACAGAGGAGAACGTCACTTCCATGACTGATGTATTGTTTTATTCTCAGACCCGTTCTCACTGTTGAAATACATCCGCAGCCTTAAGTCAGTATGGGGGATTAGAAAAATAGCATGATTAATCTATCACTAATTGAATTTTAGGAGTTTTCCCCAGATATTAAATAACAACTCTATTGTGAATAGCCTCTGAAAAAATTTTAAACACTTGAGAACATACTGAACTCATAATGTCATTCCCATTCTTTAAATAAATACAAGTTGAAATCTTAAAGGACCTTTAAAAATAGATTTTTCACTTGAAATAGTAGAAAAAATAGATTTTTACTTGGAATAGTAAATATGGATTGTTTTTATTATTCCTCATTGGCTATCCAGGGAAAACTCTAAATATTCAATTCTTAACAGAATTAGCTAATTTTTATTTATTCTTTTTAAAAATGTGACTTGTATATTTGTTTAGTTACATTGTGAACTTCACCAAAGACCCAGGTTAATGTGATCAGAATTGATAGATTCAATCACTGTGGTAACTACCTGATTCATAAGGATAGATTGTGGCTGGTTAGCTTTTCATGTATTCTCTAAGTGTTTGTCTGGGCCTCTGTAGCTCTTTTCTTTTAATTCCTTTTACTCTCAGTATGCTACTCATATCCCTCTCTTGCTTTAATTTTTTTTAAACTGGCTTTGGACTATTCTAGAATCTGTGTTCATTGTCTGTCCTTTGTTTTCAAGAAGACTTCCACATGATTAGGGTTTTAAAAAATAAATTTAATGGTGAGTTTAAGACTGTTAGGGACTGAGAGTTACAGCTCTGAAATATGAATGCATCTATTCTGCTTTTTGAATGTAAAAATACTTTTTGAATGTATAAATGTGATAATAGGGAAGTAAATTTAAAAAAATACTTTCATGTATGTGTCAGTAAGGGTTAGGTCTTGCCAAAGAAAGAAGTATAATGGGTTTTTTGTTTGTTTTGTTGTTGTTGTTGTTGAAATGGGATGAAAAATCAAGCTGATTATTCGTTTAAAAAAAAACCTTAGAAATTTAGTTTGTTGAATTCATGGAGGAGATTGTATTTTAAAATTGCTCTAGTTGGAGGAGACAGGTGTGGTGGCTGACACTTGTAATCCCAGCTATTCTAGAGGCTGAGGCAGGAGGATCATTAGTTGGAGGCCCATGTTAGCAGCCTAGTGAGATTCTGTCTCACAATGACAATAACAAAGGATTGTAAGACTGGGGATATAGCTCTTGGCTAGAACGTGTGAGGTCCTGGGTTCAATCCCTAGTCGCCCCCAACTCCCACTGAATTGCTGTCACTGGCAAATTTCATGCTTGCCGTATGATTAAATCATGAAATTTCCCATTGGTATCTAAATCCTTAGGAAATCTAGCATTAAGTTTAAAATTACAAATTCTGAGCAGCAGATCATTAGGATTTGAAATCTCGGTTCCTCTTTCACACTTTTTTGGTGACTTTTGGTAAGTCATGATCTCACTGTGCCTCAGTTTCCTTATCTGTAAAAATGAAGATAAGACACATATCTCTTAGGAATTTCTGTATTAAGTGAATTGACAGGTCTACAATATATAGTATGGTGCCTGACCTGTAGTACATATGATGTACTCCTGTTGTGCAGTCTCAGAATGGCAGGAAGCAAAACAGGAGAGCTTTATGTTTGGCATTCAAGATTGCAAAATTTTAGTGAATTATTAGATAATTTTTATCTAGAAAATATTTCCAAGGTGGATACTTTGCTTAAGAGGCAGAGAAATTAGAATTCTGTCTTAAATATGTATCTTTAGAACCCTGATTCAGAACACATGACTGCAGAAAAATAGTTTTCCTCCAACCAAGGAAATACTGTTCAACTTCTATACTATCAGAATATGGAAACTACAAACAAGTTACTCAGAATATATCTGCATATAAAAGTCTGTGAAGTTTTATACAATTGTATTGATTCCTTTAAATCACATCATGGAATTCATTTCATGACCACTCAGCTAACTTTATAATGCAAATGCCTGCTATGTTTAAAAACTCTGCTTTAACTATATAGGGTTTTAAAAGACTGTTAAATAAGTCCATCTTTTAAAAACAAAGAGATGGTTATTTCCTGGTATGTCTATTGTTAAAGATGGGAATTCTAAAGCAGTTCCTAGTTTCTAGTTTGGGTTTAGGCTTGTGTTGAAATTTCTGAACATATTACCCTTAAAAATAAAACCAAGTGGCATTTGTAAAGATGAAAACACTTAACCTTTCTCTTGATGGTTTCTGTAATTGATATTATCATGATCACAGCCTCATTCTGCCCACTACAGGATGAAGGCCATACCTAGGTGCTGCCAAGCTTTGAGCATTGCTGTCCTGGGTCATGTGAGGTCACATTGGTTCTCCAAAGGCTGTCAGCTCATCCCTTCATGTATATTGATGGCGGCCCTTCCTGTATCTAGTATCCAATGGTCTCCATTCTGTCGTAAGTGTAGTGCATCTTCCGTCTCTTCCATACATCAAAGATTGCCCTTTCCGTTCACATTCCTTATAACTTTATCCTTCATTTTGACTTAGTCCTCCCTTTCTCCATTGATGTGTGTTAGCTTAAAGAGGCTGCCCTGGCCCTCTTCTCCTCTCACCTCTAAGCAATTTGCATCTCAAAGCAAACTAAACTTGACTTAGATGGACATCTCTCTAATTTTTTCATCTTTCAGTAGTTAGATCTTTGTATGTCTCACATTTTAAACCATTTCCTATAGGTTCTTGGGTCTTTGTTTCTACTACTACATTTTAGAACAACTATTCATTTTTATAGCAACAGATATTTTATTGGTAGTAAAGACCTAATAATTAAACATTAGCTCCTTTAGAGTCCAACCTTGGAATATTTGGGTGTTTTGCATGGGTTTGTCTAGATTCCCCAATACCCTAAAATGATAAATTCCTAGGAGAGTGGTCTCTTGCTCTCTTATTATTATTATTTTTTCTTGCTCTCTTATTTACCAACTCCAGGATTTTTTTTGTCCTTTAAACTCAGTTTTGTCTATATAGATTCTGATATTGCTACTGCTTAATCAGAAAAGATATTAAATTAATGTATTAATTGATTTCTGTAGCTATTAAAGTCTTTAATATTTGAGGAATCAAATAGAATGAGAAGTATCCATCAACTGTGCTTTCTGTGTCAAACCTGGTGTTTAGGAAGACTGCAGTGACTTAGGACTGGAGAGGATATTGTAAAATGTGCATCTATAATTACTTCCCTTTAAATTTGGATATTTTGAAAAAATGTTCTTTTACAAAGCAGAATAGGATTGATGAAGCCGTTTTACCTGATGGGCATTGATATAATCATTGGGTGTCTAAGACAGGTGGAGTTCAGGTCTACGTGGATGTAGCAGCATGTCAATGAGACATATATGGAGCTGCAGCCAAGGTGAAACTCTTCATAGCATCTCAGTGTGGCTTATGAACCCTCGGGATGCCTATTGTAGAGCGCATGGAAGGTGGAAGGTTGGCTAAACCCTGAATGTTAATGTTTGAGAAAATTTGAGGCTATTCACATTCATGAGGTTTAAGTAATATTTATAGAAAAAAAGTGTAAGAAATTTGAGGGCTTTGGCTTCTAAGGACAAACACAGTGAATTGAGTTTGCAAAAATAATTTTTATCACGAAGTGACATATTCTGTGGGAGCTAAAAAATTAGCTTCCTGTGTTTTGCTTAATTGAAGCTTCTCCAGTGGTTTTGCCTCCTTTAATGTTTTGTACTATTTAGTTACATGCTGGAAGGGGAAAAGGGTTTATGATGTTTTTTTCTTCATCTTCCTTGTCTGTAAGGTGACAAGTACATATCTATTCTTAGTGGTCAGCCTGCTAAATAATGGTAATGATGAAGATAATAAATAGCAAGTAGTGTCTAATGAAAGCATAGGACATGCTATGCCAAGCATGTTGTGGGGAGCACCTTCTTCAATCCTCAGATGAAGTAGCCCTTGCCTTACATGGGGCAGCTGAGGCAGGGGGAAGCTAACTTCCCCAATGTCATGCAAATAGTAGTTGGTAAAGCTAAAATTCACCTCCACTGGGTTTTAGAACTCTCTTCTCTCTATTTGCCTGGGACTAGTAATTAGTATTATTTATGCATGAACTTTGGATAACTTAGCACTTTAAAAAATCTTTTAAAAGATTTTTCTTTTTCCTTATAATAAAGTTTGGTTCTTCATCAAAAATTTTGAAAAATGAAAAAAATTTGCTTCTTTGGAAAAGGCATTTTTTTCTGTTTACACTTTACTATCTATTCTTATCCAATTACTTATACATAAGTTTAAGTCTTTTATCCTTAAAAATTATCTTTTTAAAAGTTGTCATAAGTATATCTTTCTGTATTACTGTACTTGTCTAAATGTGAATTTCATAGCACTTTACTTCTTCTGGAAATAGTTACAGTTGCTAAAGAAGGTAATCTTGAAAAACCTAATTAACTATGTCCTATTTCCAAGTTGTATATGCACCAGTTTTATCTAGCTTTCTTTAAGAATGAAAATTGTTTCAGAAGGAACTTTTTGGTTTTGTCATTTACTTTGTGGAAATGAATGTGCATATGAAAATGCATGGATATTTCCAGGCCATCTGATTATTCAGTAGTCGTGAAATTATAACGTAAACTTTTAAAAAGAAACTCTTTGGAATAAATTTAGACTTAAGAAAATATTGCAAAGATAGTATGAAGAGTTTCTGTATATCCTTCACCAAAGTGTTATAGATTTTTCCTAATTCAACATAGTTGTTATAATCTAGGGTTCTAGCCACTTGATAAACTATATACCATGCTTGGATTCAGAACACTCATTTGTATTTAAAGCATTTAAATATAATGACATACACTTAACTAAATTGTTTGTGCTTTTTCTTTTTCTTCATGTTCTGTAGCTGCATAAAATATAGGATACTGGAGTGAATTTCTTTTGACCTTCAACATATCATTAGATAAAGTATTATTTTAAAATATCAGTCTGTTAACTTGGCATTTCTTTTATATGTAGAGAAAACTTCAGTTCTACTTGAAATTTATCATGGGTTGAATAATTATTATATTTTATAGAGGTACAGTGTTGATTATTTTCATCCTAAAATCTTCCCAAATATACAGGCTTTCATTGAAAATTCAGTATGGGCTGCACACAGTGGCACACATCTGTAATCAAAGTAACCCAGGAGGCTGAGCATAAGTTCGAGGTCAGCTTCAGCAATTTGAGGAAATCCCAAGCAACTGTAGGAGATCCTGTCTCAAAATGGGGCTGAGGATGTAGCTCAGTGGTAAAGTGCCCTGGGTTCAATCCCCAGTACCCACTTCCCCCAAAAAAATCCAATATGGAAGACATGACATGCAGATTTTAGCTATAGATGTCTCTAGATATTCAAGCATTATATAAAAAATATAAAATGTTCATGCCATTTCTGTGAACATGTTCCTTTGAAAGTTAGCATTCCTATATCTACTTTATTATGAGTTTCCTCAAACCTTTAAAATTTGACAGCCTAAGAAGCAAAGCAGTTAAAGTGTTTTATCCTTTAAAATTGTCTTTAAAAGTTGTCATCAATACATCATTTCCTTTCCTGAAAGCCACATACCAAACTTTGTTTGGTGAACTGAATGTCTGTGAATTCATTCTAATGAGTCTTTCTAGTTTCCACTGATGTCAAATCCATATAATCTAATTCATGTGAAAAATATTGATGCTTAGTGATATTTTTAAGAAGTAATTAGGTGTGAGAACTGGTTAGTCATCAAGTAGGGCTGACCATTTATTGAAAGATAGTAGTATTGGAGCTCTGAGGGAATTATATTATCCTGACATTTGATTATTTTTTCTTTAAACTATTAGTTTGACTCTTGAAAGGAAAAGTTAAAAATATAATTTATTTAACAATATAAAACATACCTATAGAAATCCTCACAGTGAGAGAATCTGAGAAGTGTTCCCAAGCAGCATATGTTTTAAAGAAAGAAAATTGCTTTGGATTTGAGCATATGAGGCATGTAGAGCAATGGCCCTCTTATTTCCCTGGGCTTTGATGACTGGTCTTGCTATTTTTGTGTATTTTCTAGAAGTGAAATGTTCAACCTTTTAAAATTGCATTTTTGTAGCAAAGCCAAGAGAAGGGCATTGCTTGCTTCACTCTGTATAAGAATGTGAGGATGCTGATGGTACTCTCCCTTCTCTCCACCCCCTTCCCACCCTCTTCATAGATGCGCATCGGGAATTCCTTCACAGGCCTGCATCTGGATATGTGCCAGAGGAGATCTGGAAGAAAGCTGGTAAGAATTGTTTAAAAACACGAGTTTAGTGTTCTGGCAGCTGTGTGCAGTTGTTAATGCAGTGATGTGAAGAATGACAAGAAAGGACTTTACTGCTAACAACAATAGCAAAAACAAAACAAAACAAAAACCCATAAAACAAAACAAAAAAACCTCATTAATATTCTTAGACCAGCCCTGATTAAAACATGAAATAGTTTTTATTTTAGTAGCATCTGCTAGTGCCATTATAATTGAAAGGCTGGCAATATTTCCTTTATAAACCCCTTTTTTTCAGGAGCTATAATGGTTTCAGGCTGGAATTTGGCATAGGAGGTCTTAGCTTACATGCAGTTTTCTTTGATGGAAAAAAAAAAATCCAGTGTTTAAAGAAATTAAATTGCATACTTCAGCATTTTGCTCTTCAAAAACAAAATCACATCAAATCAGTTGACTTGTTAAGGAACGTGTTAAGAATTTTTGTTCACAATTAGCTTTAAAATTGATCTTTTGTGCTAGTTAATATTCATGGATCAGAGCTAAATTATGTTTTAAGTTGAATGACAAAAGTTGCTAACCTTCTGTCTTTCCTTGCCATATGCACTGTCTGCTTTCCATTGAGAGGTATTGCTCTATATTTTGTAGTAGATTTGAAGCTTCTCCTGACCCCTTAACTGATTATTGGGCTTAAAGAAGTTCAGATCTGGCAGAATCTTTGTGGAACTCCAGCTGCACAAAACCTTGCATAAAACCTGACTAGGTTCTAAGCTGCTGTAACTCCAACTGTTAGAATTGTTAGACCATTTGAGGTGGGAAAATGGGAAATGCCATTTGTGCAGAGTCAAATGGATGTAGGAGTGATAGCACTAACGGAGGAATCAAGGCAAAGGTTATTTGTTGTTTTTTCTACAAAAGACTTCCCTTGGGTTTTGATTGACTCAGCTGTGTTTGTAGTTCTCTGCAATTTGCCAAATCTCTGGTTACTAGTATCTTATCCAAATATAGATTTTCTAAGAAATACCAGCTTTTTAGTATTTATGTATTATTATTTATTTTTGTAATACTGGGGCATTCTACTACTGAGCCACATCTGTAGTCTTTTTTATTTTGAGACAGGGTCTCACTAAGTTTCCAAAGCTGTCCTTGAACTTGTGATCCTCCTGCCTCAACCTCAACAGTAGTTGGGATGCCTGGCTAAATACCAGTTTTTATAAGTGTGATAAGAAGTTTTAAAATCTGATAGTACTCTAAATTCAGTAGCTTAGATTAAGAACGTTCTCTTGCTTGTCAATATGCAAATCAGATAGATTCATTCAGCTTAAATATTAAAATGTATATGTTGCTTACCTATATAGTATTACCTGATTTATGGTAATAAGTCACATGATTTCTCCAAGTTGTTCAAATATGCTGAATGCCAGATACCTGAGAGAGTTGCTACGTCTTCCTCCTAACCATTTTTCTTCTCCATTTTTAAGCTGACAGTGCATCTTATTCAAGTAAGAGGCATAAAGAATTGCCGTTTGGACAGCAGAAGGATGACTTTTTATGTTGAGAGGGGAGAGTCTTTTCCTGTTCCCCTTACTTAATGTGTATTTAAGTTAAATTCTTGATAGTTCTTAAAGAAAAGTTGACAGTAAGGTCTTGTGTAATCCAAATTCCTTCTGTGCTATTACCTGCTCAAGTCTTTGTTAGACTGCTATTAAGTGAGAACAGATTTTTCTGAATATACCACCTTTGTTGGAAAGTCAACTTGAATAGCTAAGCACAAAGGAAGTCCTACCATAAGTGGTGAGCAATTGGAAGCAGATTCAGAACTGTGCTGTGTATTTTCTACTTAATCAGTGTTTTTTCTACTTGATATGTTATAATCTATTGAATCTACCATTATTTTTCTTCACTGTTTTGTGGGTTTCTGAACCCAGTCTTCATGCACTTTTTGTTTGGCGGACTTAAAGAATAGAAAAAGAACATTGCTTTTTTTTTTTCCTGTTGTGTCACTGCACTCTTTAAGACAGGTTAATCATCGAGAAAATGTTTTTAGATTATTTAATTTTTAGATGTGGCTATCACTGATGATTTGTTAATAGTGCAGATTAAATTCATATTCTCACAGTAGTGCCCCTAATATGCCACTTAAGAACAGTGGTAGTGGTTGGGAGTAGTTTTCTATGGGTGCATGTTAAATTTTAGAGAGTATATTAAATCTCTAAAGTATGGATAGCAGTTTTATCTGGAAATCTCCAATAACTGCTTATACTATCCATCTGCTTATAATATCCATATCTGCTTCTTAAAAGACATTACTGGTGTTCTCAGTGTCAAGACAGCCAACCTGAAGAAGACACCAAGGGCATAATGTGACATCTGCACTCAGCTTGTTAAAATTTGAAAGCTTTTTTTTCCCTAGGATTCTAAAATTGGCTGTGCAAAAACACTTTTTTTTTTTAAAAAAAAGGAAGAAACCTATTAAGTGTGTCTTTGCAATGAAAGTACTACACATTGTCTTTGAAGCAAAAGTAAATAAAATTTAAAGCACTTGAAAAATACCCAAGTGGTGGATCTCTAAAATGTTCTAAGTGTGATGCACTCTAGCAATGCATCCTTTTACACGGAAAATAATTGCAAAAAGTATATATTGTGCTTGAAATTGTATCATATAGTTTTTGTACCATTTTACTTTGCAGTGATTTCAAACTTGCATAAAAGTTGCAAAAATGTATAAATGTATATAAAAATTTTTCTTGTAGCTTTTACCCAGATTCTTCACTTTACCATATATATGTGTGTGTGTATGTATGTGTGTGCGCGTGTGTGTGTGTGTGTGTGTGTGTGTGTGGGTGTGTATGCCCACACATAGCTATTTGAGAATAAGTTTTAGATTCAATGTCTTTTTACCCTAAACATTTTAATGTTTATTTCCTAAGAACAATATATTCTTTCTCACATAACTATAGAATATTTACCAAAATCAGGACATGAACATTGATACTACACTATTATATTTTTTAGTTGTGGACACAATACCTTTATTTTATTTATTTATTTTTATATGGTGCTGAGGATCAAACCCAGTGCCTCCTCACACATGCTAGGCAAGCACTCTACCACTGGGCCACAACCCCACCCCAGTACTAAACTATATTTCATCTACAGACCCTATGCAGATTTTGCACATTGCTCCAATAATACAGATTAATATTGCACATTTTTAAAGATTAGAAATCTTACTAAATGTTGAACACATCAGTTTTTCCTGAAAAGTAGTATTTTTAGTATTTTTAAAAGCAATAGCAAAGACAACAAATGTAACTCAGAAGTTACAAAGGATCTTTATAAAACTGGAAAATAATCTAACATAAAGATGGTTTTAAAATTGCAACTGAATGTTTTCTTCAGTATATTTCTTTTTAAACGATCAGAGAATGTTTGCAGTTGGTAATAAATATTCAAGCACCTTGCAAATGTCCTACCAATTCTCTTTGCTGATCTGTATATGCCTGTGGGATTAGAATAGGAATGCATAATTTAAATATAAATTGCCTGATTTGCATATACAATTAGTCAAGCTACAGCTTTGATCGTAAGCAAAAATTATTGTCCTGTATTACCACTTAGATAGAATTTTAATTCACCTTGAATATTCAAACTAAATTAGACCCTGGCTGTGTAGTTAGAAGGGCAGTCCTTCCCTGGTGCCCCGAGTCATTTAAGATGGGGTAATAAAGGCATCTTTCGACTCCTGGTAAAGAAGATGCTATAAGATCTGTCTGCAATACCCTGATTCTCTCCAGATTTTAGTCACATACCTTGAAGCAACTAACAAAGGCTTAACATATTTTGGTTAATATTTCCAGTCTGGATCTTTCTCTTATACTTTAGATGGTAAAACCTAGTGGACAGTAATTGCAAATGAAAGTATTTCAGATATGATTCTGCCAAAGTGACAGAGCTACAAAAGTCAGGGCAGCAGATTACTAGTAGGGAGCTTCTGATGGTCCTCACATCATGGGCTACAGATATGCAAAATAAACCTTAGGAATTTAAGAAATCCAGGGAGTACTAACATCTCTTATGTTTTTTAATCTACAGTAAAACATTTTTATTAGGAATCTATGTTTTTAATTAAACAGAACATTTAATTAAGGTGGTTTTTAAGTGGGTGAAACAATTAAGTGCAAACACTTGAATGAAACATGTCATAATTAGTTTTAATAGAGTGTTAATTGGTACTAGGTTTGCCAAGTTAATAATTACTGCTTATTAAATTTTCAATTAATCATTGTCATTTTGCTTTGAATAAAGATGAAAATTAGATAAACTAATTCAGGAGGAGGATATTTTCCCTTGTTAATTAGAACGTTCGTTAATTTTTTAAAATGGAAATTACTTGTTTTAGTTGTCAATCTTATGTTATACATTAGTTGAGTATTTGCACCCTTACTACAGCCAAAAAAAGAGCTAATTTGACACCTTGCAGGTTTGCATTCAGGCCTGATCGTTTTGGGTTGTAGTGTATGATTCAGTCATGTTTGCTGGTGCAACAGTTGGTTATGCAGAACCATCATGGTGTAGATTTGATGAAATCCATGGATAACTGCTTAAAACATAGGAGATTATTTAAAAAAAAATCATTAGGTCTATAAATGTGCTTTATAAAAGCACATCTATATTACTCAGAAAATGACTTAAAGAAAACTGGATCATCTGTTTCATCGATTTGATTTCAAAGGTCTGTATTAATTGCTAAGTTACCTTTTCACTCGTATTTTTTGCCAACAAAATTATTATTTGCACTCATATCTGGATACATGTAAATTTTTTCTTCTTTCTCTGTTGTTTTTTGAGAACTTTACCTGTGAACATTTTATATTTATATAATCTTAGTGTTGTGGACTACCTTTTTTATGTATCTGAATGATCCAGGAAGGTTTCTGTGGGTGTTCTTGTACTTGGTGATACACTGGTCTCAGATTCATTTCTGAAGACGTTGGTTTGGTAGAAAAGTTGTAGCAATGTTATAAGCATTTCAAAAATACTCCCAGAAGTACAAGTTAAGGAAACATCCTCACTCCTGAGTGAATTTCAAAGATCTGCTATTTTCTTAGCCAGAACCACCCAATAATTTGGATGAGAGTCATGCCTGTTGGATAAAATTCTGTTAAAAAGGGATCAGTGTCCAAGATCCTGGACTGAGAGATGTTCTCTTGTCTGGTTCGCCCGATGGGCACACAGAGGAGGCTGTCAATGAGGTGAAGCGCCAGGCGATGACCGAGCTGCAGAAAGCCGTGTCTGAGGCTGAGCGGAAAGCCCATGACATGATCACGACGGAGCGAGCCAAGATGGAGCGCACGGTGGCGGAAGCCAAGCGGCAGGCGGCAGAGGACGCACTGGCGGTTATCAATCAGCAGGAGGATTCGAGTGAGGTAAGACATTTGGTAGAGCTTCCAAGTGAGCATTACAGTTTTCACTAACTAAACTTCTCGTTTTTCAATCCAGGAGATCACAAATAAAAATTTTTGGAAAAAATTTCAATTTGGGAAAGTCAGAAAGCACTTGTGGAATTGACCAAGAACTGGTCAAATTTTGTTTCTTTATTAAAGACCTAAGGAAAAATTCTTGGCCAAAAGTGATTTTAAAATATTTGATAATCAGATTAAGGTGAAATGCTTCACCTCCCATCTTTGGGACACTGAAACCCGACTCTGTGCGTGTGTGTGCCCAGGCGCATGTGTACATGTGTATTAATTGTTTCCTCCTTAAAGGGATTTAATAGAGCTGTGTTCTGTAAGCTATGGTCTCCAAAGACCTACTGCAGCACTGGAATCCAAATTAGTTCTATTAGGCCTAAAGTTAATGATAAAATGATATTTGCATCAACTAAAGAGTTCTAAAACATTTTACAATCTGTATTTTCATAATGTTTGTCATAACCATGATGTCATTACATTGCTATTAGAAATAATATTATTTGGTATAATTCCCATGTAATAATGATCACACATACACATAGACACATATGCGCTCAACATAGTATGAATGACTCAAGGATCTAGGAAGTATAGCCTATAAATCAGAGCAAAGAAATGTTCCATGTTAATTAATACAGCATCACAATCCTCAACCCTAAAGTAACTTTAGATAAAAGACTACAATTAGTTAGTCTCACAAAGCTGAACTCTGCAAAGGCATGAACTGATAAATCAATGGTCTACTACAATACATATCTATAATTTGTGAGGGAGAGTAAGAATTTAATTTGTACCAGGCTTTTCTGTAGATGAAAGACCCTGCGGGAATCACTCAATGCCCAGAGTTTCTATTTAATGTGTAGCAGATGAATAACAAGGGGACAAAAGGAATTGATTTTCAACATTTGAAAGTTTCTCAGGAAGAGAGGGACAAAGGAAAGTTTATCTACCCTTTAACTGCTGACTTTTCCATTGTCGAATTAAACTAGACAGAAATTCAATTTTATTGGCATCTAGCAGCTAAGATATATAAGGACTTTGTTTTGTGTTTATGTGTTTTGAAAAAATTCATTAGCATCTTTTGAAGAGAACTTGTATAAGTTAGTAACATTGTAGGGCACATTTGTCATTCTTCAGATATTATCACTTTCACATGAATGTTTTAGGGCTGTTAAGAGCATTTTTTTGTAGGTCCCTAAAATCTAAAGACAAATGTCTAAGAAGAAATTGTGAATTAGTAAGTCTTTACGTTTGCACAATAATATGCTGTATTTCTTCAGTAGCTATAAGCTTAGTGTCTTTATTCTAAAACCTATGCAGAAAAGATATGATTTTGACAACAGTCTTTATCATTGTCATATGTTGTATTGAACAGATCTCAAGTCTAAACAGTTCCCTGGGCTCTTTCTGGACAGCAGAAAACTCCGGTTTCCTTGGGCTAGAAGAAAGTGCCCTTACCATGGCTGGACCCCAAAAGTAAAGAGAATCTGTTAGTCCTAGTCCAGGACATTTTAGAATTTTCACCTAATTTCTGTTTTTTAATTCAGGATTTATCTTAAATATTAACCATTCAACCCCAAATTCAGCACCTTTTGATGGTTCCCGGGGCAGTGGGCGTGTGCAGGGGACAAGAGAGAGGATGGGAAAGGAAGCCTTGCTGGTCTTTGGAAGCATGATGGCCCTGTGACTGATGGGTGTTGATAAAGATTGCTCAGACTGCAGTGTGGCAAGAGATTAGAGGAAATGTAAAAGAGGGACTGTCTCAGTGTTTCAGGAGGACAATGGGTAGATGAAGATGATTGGTAGTGGTGCTGGGGTGGGGAAAATTGGGTGTGCTGGCTGGAAACCCAGGAGATAGAGTGGGCAAGAGAAAATGTGCTTGTCAGGAAAGAAGTTCAGGGTACACACATCAGTTGACTCTACTTGAACCACTTTCACAAACTTGCTGGCTTCAGTCTACCCAACGTAGGTGTAAGGGTGCTGGGGAAGACAACCTTTGCTCATTTTGTGTGTGTGCATAAGCAACACCAGTTAAAAACGTTTAAAAGCTCTAATCAATTATTGAATCCAGCTAGACAGGTCTTCTCTGTTTACTGGAAAGGGCAAATAGAGCACAGAAGCTTAAGTAGTTCATCTTGTCGAATGTGAGAACTGGGGCTGTGCATTGGAAGGTGAACAGCAAGATGGCCCTGCATCCTGGCTTGAGTAGGCCAGTCCCAGTTTATACATGTCATCCTCATGTAGCTGCTCAGAGTGGTTCCTTCTACTCTCAGGTGTCCTGGTTTGGATGATGTTGTATGGTCACAACATTTAAAGGCCATGTTCAGCTGATTGGATGATCATCTGCTCTGTGGCAGAAGGAATCCAAGGGCAGTGCCCCAAGACTGGATTCTGGCCCAGCTCTGTTGCCATCTTGGGTTCTTGAGCGAGTCATCTTTCACTTCACCTGCCTAACTGAGTTGTTTAAAAACCATTTTAACAGCAATATTATATAGTGTTTGAAGAGTGAAAACTCAAGGCATTATTATCTGCTCATATTTCACACAATCATATTTTTTTGCATATTTGAATTTATTCAAGTTTCCACAGTCATCCTTCACACAGTATATGCTAAACTTGTGCCTGAAACAACATCCCCTTCTCCTTTTTCCCCTCTTTATTTGAAGCCACCTCTTGTAGTCATCAGCCCACCTCTTATGATCAGGTGTATAATTTATATAATTCACATCTGCAAAAAAAATACATGTAGATGATATAAATACACATGTTATTTTGTATGTGTGTATTTTGTAAGGTCTTTATAGAGACTTTGAGAAAGCACTTGTGCTTCAGAATTAGAACACTAGAGTTCTGTCCCAGTGTGCTGCTTGTTTTAAGTATAGACATCTGACTACTTCTCTCTATAATTTCTGCATTTAGCTTTCCTCCTGTACCTTAGTTTTCACATCACATAAAAAGGAGCTAGTCATTCCCTTCATGCTTAGAAAAACCTGTGGTTCTAAAAAGTTGGCAGCATAGGAGAGAGAAAATATGGAAAGAGGAGAAAAGAGCTGAAAATGTTTTACTGAGAAGACCAGAGCAGGCATGACTAACACAGGGGTATTACTTGTGAGGGACAGAGGACCCATTTTAATTTATCGTCCAAACTGGGATGCTTCTCAGAGTAAACAGGGTGCTCCTGCTGGGATGGACCACTCCTGTGAACTGTGGCTGTCCATCCCAGGCACCAGGAATAGGGGGGGGGGGGTCAGAAGCAGGGTTAAAAAAGGTTCTATGAAGTTTGTTTTGCCTGTGATGAAATGAGAAGACCTACAATAAGTTTCTGTCCCGGTGCCAGGTGTGATACAGAGCTACCTCATATACTTTAGCTCTTTCTTCTCATACCAGCTCTGACAGAGTAAGGAGCTGTTTTTATTTTTGTTTGTTTGTTTTTTCAATTTGCAGTTAAGAAAGTTGTCTTGAAGGGATTAGTTCACTTGTTCAGCATCTCACAGTCAGTACATGTGAGCTGTCCTAAGCCCAGGTTGCCTGCCTCGTAAGCTACCTTCTTAATAGTCACATGGCAGTAGTAGGAATTATTTTCCCCCAGTTGTGCACTAGTGTATTTGTTTCTTCATTGGATTCTGCTCAATTATCTCTTCCTAGTTTCCTAGCTTTATTTCAGTTTATAGACTAATAATTATTATTACTCGAAGTTAGAATGACTCTGTACTTGGGACAGAACCTAAGCAGTATGATACTTCCTGTACTTTTTATAGTGAAATATGTGTTTCACCAGGAATGTAATGCCAGCATTAGCTTTCTTTATATTTTGGTTTTATTAAAAGACCCGCTGTTTGATTCCATAGGTGTTCATGGGGTAGTGGACAAAGAACAGGCCTAGGACTGACTTTGAGTTGCTTATTTTTTGGAGCTTTGGTTTTCTCACCTGCAAAACTAGGATAATGTTTGAGACCCACTTTGTAAGATGGTTGAGGGATAGACATTAGATGACAAGTATTTAATATATAAAAGTTTGCTTGATCAACGAGGAGAAAGAGAGAGGGGAGGAAGGGGGAGGGGGAGGGAGGGATAGATAGATGGGGGGGGCAGTTAAGAAATGATCCTAATAGGAAAGGTCTGAGGAGATTCAGGAGTAACCATGAGGTAAGAAAGCACAGGATGGAGACTAGAAGTCAAGACTGTGGAGTTCTGTAGAGTTCTTTGTGTAGTGGTTGCTGGGGCTGTAGAGCAGTTTGCAATCAAACGTTCAAGTCTTGGGAGTGGGTGTTACCAATGAATGGCTCCAGAGTCAAGTGTAGGGAACACTGACTTATAGGAGCATCCTGGTGGGGCTCCATCCAGAGCAGGGAATTGAGAGAATGCAGCTCAGGAGGATGAGATGGACAAACGGTTTGGGGAGTCATTCACTTACAGCTGAGGGTTGAAATCGGATCTGATAAGGGAGCACAGAGGAAGGAAGGGGGATATGTGTTGGTTGGCCCTCCCCCTTTGAGAACTACTTAAAGGGAAATAAAGAGGAAGTTACAGTACAAGAAAGAGAGTTTCAGTATCTTGGAAATCGGAATCGGGAACATTAAAAAGGAGGAATGGGGAAGTGCTCAGTAGTGATTAATCTTTAGAAAGTCTGAGGATGGTGAGGATGGAGGTAAAAATGCTTTAGTTACTTATGAAGTAAAGGGAAGAAACGTGATGTTCATTCCCTGTAGCAGTCATGCCAGTGGGGAAGGCATCCAGTTTGGACAGGGCCACCAGCTTCCTGTAAAGGCAGAGAGGTGCAGGGCCTGGAGAAGGGGTTTATATACTCTTATTTCTTCTACCTCAAGCCAAGAGGAGCCAATGAGGCTTCTGCTGCCACTTCTTCTGGACCCCCTGATCCTCAGATACTGCTCAGCACTGACAAGACCCTGAATGATCCTGTGCAGTTCTTATTTCTGCTCTATAGGTACTGTTGCTCCAGGAGTCTAAGGAACTTGCCTTGTGGTTCTAAAGCCACTAAATGATGAAGTTGGAATGGAACACAGGTTAGCCTTGTTCTCAGCCTGTGCCATTTCCATTACGCACCAGGACATCTGTCCTTGATGCCTCCAATTTCCTGGTCCAACCTTCATCCACTTTCAGGGATTAAGGGCCCATCAGATCTGTTCTGTTCCAACAATATGTTTAAAAAAATCTGAAATTGACAAAATATGGCATTTTGGAAAGAAAATTTGATTTGCAGTCCAAATACCTAAAGAACTCAAATGTTGGGCTATATCATTTCTTATCTTTGTAACTTTGAGCAAGTTTTTTTTTAACTTTGAAAGTTTTAGGGACCTCAGTTTCTTGAGCTGCAAAATGAATGTGACAGTGATTTTCAATTGTCAAAGTGAGATGCAAGTTTATAATGTGATTTCAGTGTGCAGTTAAGTCAATGTGTTGCCTTCTGTAGCGTTCTTTACATTTGGAAAATTTTAAATTTATAATCCTTCCACTTAAATTTACTGAGCATTGATTCTGTGTCAGACCTAGAGAAACATAAAGTAATTCAGGAGAAAATCTCTTGTCCTTTTCAACAGTAAGAACTTGAAGGGATATATTTTGCTGGTAGGACAGAAAGACCATTCTGTGTTTCAAAAATAAGATAAAGGAAATGTTTTTCTTTGGAGCAGAAAAGAATTGATGTTGATGATAGGAAACAAAGAGTCAAAAATCTTTGATATGCAGCTATGGCATCCAGAAGATTCAGTCTATCACCTCTATGTCCATATGTAGCCTTGTGTTTAGTATATTTAGTGAAGGGGAGGTTTGGGTTCAGCCTTAGACTCTTCAGAGTCACAGTCCAGCTTTGGCCAAATGACTTCTTCTCGTCTTGCAGATAGGGAAGAAAATATTCTTTATGCCAGAAAAGGAATATAGACTAACATAGTCTAATATAGACTCTAAAGCACATGAGTTTAGGGAATGAAATGTACTGTAAAAAGAGTATTTCTGAACCTTTACACACTGTCGCGGTGATTTCAGTCACTGGCATCCTTCCTGAGAACCTTGCAAGAGGAGCTCAGTTATTTAAAATAAAACAACTACTAGGGTCTACTAATCTGACTATAAAAAGCAGGTACTGAAACATGTAAAATTCGATTAGTCATTGACCACCTTTATACCTGCCTTTGTGGCTCTGCCCCTATGTGTTATAGACACAATTTGTAGCTTCCACCTTTGTGGGCTGAAGAAAGCTTGGAAACTTAACATGATCCCACTTAGAGTACTCACAGGATCCTGCACTGTCCTCTCTTCCTAGGATTGTGACTTTTCAGAGGCTGAGTATCCCTGGTCTGACATCAGCCCTACAGGAGGAAGCAGGAAATGCAGTGAAGCCATCGAGAGAAATATATTAAGAGAAAGCATCTTCAGTTTTCTAATGAGTTTTTAAAAAGGAATATGCACTTGGAAATTTTTGTTAGTTGAACATGTGCTCAAGTCCCCTACATGTTCATTGCAGTACTGTGTCAAGAGCAATAAAAATATGCAAGGTTCTTTTTTTCCCCCCATCAGATCATTTAATTTGTTCTCTGTCGTACCTTCCTAGAGCCGAAGGTTGTTTTGTCCCAGTGGTGGGTGGTAAATGAATACAATCGAACAACATCAGAATGAACTAGAGGTAAAACTAGCCAGAGCCCTTAAATCCTGGATCAGAACCAGGCAATGCTAGGCAAGAAGCCTCAATTCCCAGCAGCTTCATGATCCAAAACATCTGTTTCTGTATTTGGAACAGTTCCACTTTTTTTTTTATTTGTAAAATTGTTCCCATCTTTGGAAACACTTTAAAAAATAAAGAAGTCCCCATTCTGTCTCCTCTTTCCACTCCCCAACACATGCATTTGTAATTACCTGGTTTAGTCTGTGTGTTTAATCAGTTTAAATTGAGAATGTTGCATACATCTGATTTCAATCTGAAGGAGCCATTGAGTATTGGGCAGTTACCACCCTTGTGTCTGCCAAAATGTGCCGCTGCCAAAAAAACGGATAGGACTCACACCAGGGTATTTCCTAAAGAAGCCACTTGACTCAGATTAGATGTTTAATTTCCTTAAAATATTGTTTTGGATTTGGGTCTCTGTTCTCTAATTGGGATTTTCTGATGTAATTTAGGAATATCGCTTATTTGCTGAGTTTGTTCCAGAACCCAGCTGGCAATCTTCTAAAAGTTAAACCTCAGGGAAATAAACTTCATTCAGAGCGCTGAAGTGTCCTATCTCACTGCTTGGAAGGGTGCATCGGGCCCACGTTTATTCACATCATTGTAGAACCATCATCCATGCATTGCAGTGGAATTAATTTGGGAGAAGAGGGCTTCCAGTTATGATAATGAAGCCTGTGATAACAGATTTACAGCTTTTGAGATATTTACTTTAACTCAAGTAGAAAAAACTGACTTTGTTCTATGTTACAGTACTGCTTATTTTAGCTTCGTTTTTGCTTCTAACATTTATGTATCGTCCAAGTTTCTAGATCTCCTCTGAGTTCATATAAATGCCTCTAGTGGGTAGAGTTTGAGACCATAAATTCTTTGTGTTTTTTCCCCCCATTGGGCCATAATTTCTGAATGGTAAAGAAATAAGAATGTAGAGCTAAGCTCTTTCTAAAAGTTTAAACCAGAATTCTTGAGTTCGCAGCCTTCTGGTATTCAAAAGCCTCGAGGTGTTAGAAAAGTTAGGTTTGACTGCTAACAGTTGTGTGCACATTTTGCACAATGGTAAAGGCTTACACACCAGGGGATGGGCTGATATCCCACAGGGTCCTTTTCAGTAGGCTCATGAACCCACCTTGAGCCACATAACCAGCATGTTGAAAGTAAAACAAATGTAGAGAACACAGTGGGGACACTTATCTATATCAGGGCTTTAAAAAATTCATTTGAATTGTAACATAACTACATACCCTCAACTTGTTGGAGTTACCAGACTATAGTGAGAAATTTGTTTTGCAAGAGAATAGTCAAAACCAGTGAAGCAGAAGAATAAAATACTGCATGGCAGAAAGTTAAGATCACTTGGCACAGCATTTCACAGTGGAATTGGTACTGCCAAAGGAGCTAGGAACATTTAACCATGTAAATGAACATTTTAAAAGTCAGCTTTCTGAGGTTCAGTCCCCTTCTGAAAGGGTCCCTTACCCATTGTTCTAACTTCCCCAAGATCTGTCCCAGATAGGTGTTCTTTGCTCTCTGACCTCTGTGCTTTGATTCACGAGGTGCTCATCTTAGAGTCTGAGGCAATCTCATCTGTGCCTTTTTGACATCTTGCAAGACACCACCCGAGAGATGGGCAGCTGACTTTCTAGGATCAGCATTTAGTTCTTCTCACTCACAGATGAGCCCCAATTTCTTCTGTTCTTCAAACTTCCTCAAGTTGCAAAGAAGTTGCACCAGTCAGAAAGTGTTGTATGCAATGAGAATTGTTATTTATCTGGTTTCAGAATTTCTCACTTTTTCAAAACTAAATCATTAGGCCTCATCTGATTTATTCATTTTACAGTTATTAATCCAGCACCTACTTGATAGGTGAGGCACTGATGTTTATAATATCAGCAAAAACAAACCAAGGATCCTGCCCTCCAGGTTGCTGAGGTGAAGGGGATTGTTTTAAGATCATCCTCGCATTTGGTTATGTTACACCTAACAACTGAAGTGGAAGAACTAAACACACAGAGAGGTTACAAGTGCCTTGCCTCACCCTGTCTAGCCTGGGATTGAGGCGGGAATTGACTCCTTTGTCATACTCCATTGTATTTCCTTAAGTCCAGTGCAGACATTTGGTGTTTCCTTTGTGATTCCTGCTAGTGTCTGGAAGGAAGTTGCTTCTGTCTAAGATGGTGTATGTGTGTGTACCATCATGGTACCAGTATTAAAAGGGGCAACAATTTGTATATAGAAATTTCTGGTTAATATATTTGAACAAGGAATAGTCTAGATGTGAAGAGAGCCAAGCCTAAAAAGAAAGG